>NW_002476350.1:333350-346661 GCF_000189635.1 Tetrahymena thermophila SB210
TGCTGGTTGCTTATATAAATATGTTTTTTTCTCTCTTAATAAGAAATAATTTAATCTAATAAATTTTAAAATGATTAAGTGAGGTTATTAAGTAAAATAAAATCAATGATTTTGATGCTAAAATTAAGTTTATATTCTTCCCTTTTAATCTAAATAAAAATTGTTTTTTACTATCTTCATAGTAAATAATATTAAATAAAATTTAAAAGAATTAACAAAAGTAAAGAATTAAATGAATATGATGTTTAAATTAAATTTATATCATTACCTTGTTCAAAAAATACAAATTTTTTTTACTCTATTTATGATAAATAAAATTTATTAGAATTTAATTATAAATTAATTAATTTATAAAATAATGATAATAAGTTACATTTAAAAATTAGTAATAAATATTTCAAAGATAAAATACAAATTAACGAGTAATAAATATATTATAAATAATAATAAAAAATTAATTAATATATTAATAAATATTAAATTTAGTCATTAAAAAAATTTATACTTATTTAAAACAAACCTTTATTTATTTTTTTTTTAAGGTGTTAATTACAATAAAATAAGCTCAAAAATTTAATTTGCTGATAAATAATGAAAATTGCCTTTAGTTATCTAAATATTTTATGGATTTTTCCAATATAAAAAGTTGGAGGAAGGTAAAATAGATTAATTTTAAAACAAAATTTTACATTTTAATTTTTATAGAGAAATTCGAGTACATTTATAATAATTAAATTTGTAACTTATTTAATTTTTAATTTCGAGAATAAATGAAAAAAAAGTTATAATTTGGTTTATTGAATACGGAATTTGTCTTAATTTATAATATGAAATACCTTATTATTATTCAAAATAAAGTCTATATTTTCAATATTTTGATGCTTTACAATTAAATAAAAAATAATATACATAAAAGTTATTTACAATCAATTACAAGTCATTTCTACTTTGATAATTAATTAATAAGTAAACTAATCTTATTTAAAATAATAAATTATATTATTCTATCAAATAATTTATTAAGAAGATAATGGGCTGTGGAATAACAAGAGAAAGTGAAGTCAAGGAATCTTTAAACTAAAGAGGTGATGGTAGTGTTTAAAAGGTTTCTGATATTAAGGTGAATAATCTAAATTTCATTGATGAAGCCTCAAGAAAAATAACAGATGATTATGAGATTAGTGAAATAATCTACTTCAATAAATTTGTAAAATCAATTGAATCAATCACTTTCAAATAAAACAAACAAACAAACATTAAAATGAAATTTAAGAAAGTATAACTAAATTGATGTAAGATTCTTTATTATTTTCATTTTAAAGGGCCATGTGAAGAAAGTAGTTAAAAAAGATACTAAAGAAGAAAGAGTCATGAAAATTGTCAACAAAAAATATGTCGATAATTCTGTAAACAATTTTAACATCACAAACGAAATCATCTATCTCAGTTAATTAAGCCATCCAAATATAATTAAAGCTTATGAATACTACAAAGATAGCATCAATTACTATTTTATATTTGAGTTTGTTGATTCTGGTTCTCTAATAGATAGAATAATAGAGTGCGATTTTTTCAGTGAAAAATTAGTCAAAACAGGTAGAAATTAAAATATTAATTAATTTTAATAATAATATATAAATAAATAAATAAATTAAAGTTGCTAAATAGGTTTTAGAAGTCCTTGCTTATATTCACAATAGACATATTGTTCACAGAGATATCACTCTAAAAAACATTTTGATGAACTCTTTTAGCAAATAATAAGACTTGTAAATAAAAGTATGAATTTATTAAATATTTAATTAAATTGATTATCTATCTCCCTTCATTAATAATTCTTATATTTATTTTTTAGATTAATTAAATAATCAAATTAAAAAATTAACCATTAAAAATATATCTATTAATTATTTGATACAAATAAATATTAATCATTAATACAAATCTATAAGATTTATTTCTGGTTTTAAAGTAAATGCATTAATTTATGCAGGAAAACATATGAAAATTATTTTTTTTAAGTATCTTAAATTTATAAAACTTTGTTTAATTAATTCAGTGAAATAGTAAGCAACAATCAATTATTTATATTTAACTCAAATTTTATAATTTGTTTTCTAATCAAAGAGTTGCAATTTCATATTTTCTTAAATTAAATTATTTTATATTAATAAATGAAAAAATATTTTAAGCTATAAAAAAAGTATTTAAATTTCCTCTCTCCAGCTCGATAATAAAATTTTTATAAAATTTTTTTTAAATAAATTAGATTATTGACTGGGGTAATGCTACAAATATTTAAGGTAACGAAAATCTCAAACAAATAACAGGAGAGCTACATTTCAGAGCTCCAGAAGTACTTTCATAGAGCTACAGCTATGGTTGTGATATTTGGAGTTTAGGAGTCGTGATTTACACTTTAATAGAAGGGGAAGTTCCTTTTGTAAAAAAAACAGAAGCAGAAATAATACAATCAATTAAGAATGAATCTCTAAGTTTTTCTTCATCGAATTGGGAAAATGTTACAATAGAATGCAAATAGATTGTGCAAAGTATGCTATAAAAAGACCACAAAAAAAGACCAAAAGCAGTTGAACTGTTAGAAAATAAAGTAAAGATTAATTTATATGTTAAAAAAATATAATTTTTATTTTATTTAGTGGTTTAGTGATAATGAGACTGACAAAGAAATAACAAAAAATAAATTTGTTGAAAATATGACTTAGGTTAGATTTATTTCAGAGCAATCAATAGTTTAATATGAATTTTATTATTTTACTTGATTAGTTTTAAGCTTATAATGTCTTACAGCAAGCAACGATATCATATATAGCAACTCATTAGATTTCCTAATTTGAAAGGTCAAGTGTCGCTTAGGTAAAAATTCATTTAAGAGATAAATTTTGTTAATTTATTTTTAACTATAAAGTTGTTTTAGAAGCTAGACACAAATCACACTGGATCTTTAAGCAAAGTATACTTATTTTTATAGTTTAATTGAATCTTGAAATTTAATTACTATTTAGGAAGAGATAGCATAAGTGTGTAAACTATAATTTGGATAACAACTTACAGAGTCTTAGATCAATGATATATTTGAAGAGCTAGATATTGATAAAAGTGGAAACATTTCTTATAATGAGTTTATAACCATCGTAAGTAATAAATAGGAGCTTTTATGTGAAGAAAATGTTGCTAAGGCATTTAAGTATTTCGATAAAGATAATAGTGGTTTTATAACATAAGATGAACTAAAAAGGTCACTTGGTTATAGTTTAATATCTAAAAATGAGAAAGTTTGGGAAGAATTTATGTCTAAATGTGACTTAAATGGAGATAATAAAATCTCTTTCGATGAGTTCAAAATTCTTGTAAAAGGCCTTAAATCATGATTTAATATCAAAATTTATTAGCTTTTTTACTTATTAGTTTAAAAAATTTTAGTAAATAAAAATATTTAAAACTATATCAATCTTGTAAATTTTTTGCAAATCAGCTAAAAAGAAACTCATTAAAGAAAAAAAATTTATATATATTCCATGTTATGTATGTATGCACTTAACACTGAAATTTAAAAGATAAGGCATAATCTTTTAATTATTTATAAAATTATTGATTTTGTTGCTTAATCAAATAAATTGTGATTATAGTGAATACATGAAAGATTTAATTTTATTAATTTTAGAGCAGAATCAAAAAATATTTAATTATTTTTATAAATTTGATTAAAACAATTTTTAAAAATAATATAAAATATATTTTTTTATTATAAGGATTTAATAATTTAATAATTTTTTATATTTCATGAGAAATCAATTATGATGGAAATATCTAATTTAATATGTTTGTTTGTTTTTTTGTTCCGATAGAAACGGATCTATTTTTAATTATGGCGCTCATTTTATTTTTGAAATTTCTTGAGAAACTTTTGTTTGTTTTCAGATTTTTTGAAATGTTTATTAGAATTATTTTAGACTTTTATATTAATTAACACTTTAAACTAATAAAATAATTTAAAATAAATTAATTGCCGAGCAACTAACTAATATTTTAAATTTAAATCTACAATCAAAAATAAACAGGCAAATAATCAATCAAACAAATCAGTCAATCAATCAATTAATTTAATTATCAAGCTTTCAGTAAGTAAGTAAAATATAATAAATCAAAATTATAAAAATGCAATCTAATTCTGTGGTAGAAAAAAATATTTTTTAAATAAATGCTGAGAAGGGAAATATTTTCTTCCTTGGCCATTAAAAGGAGCAAAAGTAGATAGAAGCTCCTAAATTTTTTGCCACATTTGAGACTCCTTAGGTATTTGAAAATAATTTCATGATATATATCTTAATTTTTTAGTTTTAAATAACATTTTTTTTGGTTGAATTCTAACTAATTAATGTTTTTTGAAAGTAAAGGTGAAAAGATCAAACTCTTTCTTAGAAAATATGGATACTGAATACAATAAAAGTTCAGTAAAAAGGGAGTTAAGTCCAAGTTTACTTAGCGAAGGTTTAGAAATGGAAGATCTCCATTATTATATTGATTAGCGATTTGATACTACACCAAAGATCGACTCATATGTGTGTGGAAAGAAAAGAAGACTTAAACATCTAAATAATGAAGACTAACAATCATATAATAGCTAAATAAATAATTTAAAAGATTCAGAGTAAAAAAATGAAGAAGTGTAATTATAAAAATAATTAAAATTTATTTATTGAATATGATGCTATAAAATAGATTTTAGAATATGTGTTAAATATTTATATATATTTTTATATGCTTTGTGTTGGTGTGTGTGCTTATTCGATTTAGCTTCATATAGATTGATAAGCAAGAGAGCAATCGATCGATCGATTGATAGATCAATAGATCAATCAATCATTAGTTTCTTACCTAATTAATTAATAAATTAATTGATTGCACACTATATTTTTATATATTAATTATTAATAATATTTTCGAACTTAATAAAAAGTTAACATTTTAAAATATTGTCTCTTTGCATATCATATATATGTAATAATTAAATGTGTACATTTATTTAGTTTATTTTCTCGACTTTCCAAAATTCTCATAATGTATTATATATTTAATAATAAATCAATCAATCAATTATCATTTCCTTTTTAGAGATTAGATAATTATTGATATATCAATTATCAAACACCATAATACATTATAAATATTTAATTTAATTAAATAAAGAGGAGATTTTACAAGTAAAGTAATCTTAGCGCAGATTTATTAAATAATATACAGGCAGGCAGCAGTTATGAGCATTTAAGAGAATAGAAAAGAAGTGTAAGTTTCGCGCGAGTATAATTTACTAACAAGCGGAAAGAATGATAAGCCTAGTTATTTAAATGGCAAGCACGCTAATAAATTAAATTAAGATTAAACTGCTTCGTAACTAGAAAACTCTTGTAGCGAAAATAATATTTAGTAATGTGGATCCGTGTCTAATTCAATTGGTCATCAAAATTCAGCTACTGCACCTTACCAAAGAAACGGAAATACTTCAAAGCAATCGATTAATGGCAAATCTGCAGCAGAAGAAAAGAAAATAAATGATGAAAAACAATAAAAGAAAAACGATTATTCTGAGATTTAATAAATTTTGAAATCATGTACAACAGAAGCAAAGGGCCTTCAAGATTAAGATGATGACGAAGATGATGTGGAATTCGAAATTGTTTCATACGAAGATTCTAGCGAAGATGAAGAAGAAATGTCTAAAATGAATACTGAAGATGAAAATGAAAAAAACGCAAGTGGTAATCAAAGCTAAGATGAAAAAAAACCTGAAGAAGCCAAAATTGTAAAAGCAGCCATTTCAGAATAGCCTTAGTAAAATTAATAGTAGTAATAAGAAAAATAGATTTAACAATTAGGATTGCGCGTTAATACATCTTCAGAAAAAGAAGATGAACATATTAAAAATGAATCTAGTGAGGAGGATATCTTCTCAGAATACGCAAAAATCGGTTCAGGATATGCTTAATTTAACCTACCAAAACTTTTGTAGGATATCAATACAATGGAAAATCATAAAAAAGAGGCAGAAAATCAAAGCACTTAAGCTATATAGAGCCAATAAAATGCAACACAACAATAAAAAGATTTGTCTTCCACAATAGCAGTAACTAATCAAACATTTGACAAAACGCGCAATAAACAAGCACAGAATAAATCAAGTACTGTGTAACAACAATAGAATCAAGAATAATAACATAAAACAGTTTAGCAGCGCATTTAATATTGTCATCAGCAGCTATCGCAAAAGAGAGTTATAAACACTAGATCAAGTGGGGCAGGATCTAAAGGAAATGGAGGATTGACTGCTGGAAAATCAAGTTATAATAATTAAAATAATACTATTGGAAATGACTACCAACCTAAATATATTTCTTCGAGAAAAAGAAGAGCTGTAACCGACCCTGAATTAGAATCACTAGGATTATTAAATAAAAGAAGAGACACCAAGAACAACACTAGGTACTACAACGAAGAGAGTGAAACTACCAATCAAGATTTGGAAGACGATAATGATGAGAGTGAAGAAGAAACTCAAAGAAATAAAAAGAGGTAATAGCAAGCTCCAAAACCAAAGAGTGTGACAAAATCTAGTGCAAGAAATAGCGAAACCTCACATCAAAAACCTTAAAATACATCTGTGCAAAATAAAAAGAAAGCTGAATAGAGTCAAAACGTAGCAGATGATGATTATCCTGATGTGCCTATAACTTTACCAAAAGACCAATAAATGGAATTGTTAAAATATCACAAGAGATCAAAAAATTATCATGGTACAGCTAAATAGTTTGGTATTTCTCATGAGGAAGCTCGTGTCATAGTGAAAAAGTTAAAAAAGGAATACAGATCAATTACAAATTATTGAATTAAGAAATGTTTTTTATAAAATTTATTGCTACTTAATTAGATAGTTAAGATAGATAGCTAGCTAGCTATTCAAAATTAAAAAAACAACAAATAAATTTATAAATTCTATCTTAGTTTAAAGGTGTTTTTTATTAGAAATGATGCTTATCGATTTAATTATGTGCTTAAAAATCAACAAAAATAAATTATATTAATTAGCTGAGCTTTTTTTAACCCCTTTAAATTAATTATTTACAAATTTTATCAATAAAAGTTGATTTAGCAATCAATCTATCTCCTTTACTTTTAAAAAAATTAAACACTAGAATTATTCTATAAATCTGTTAATTAACAATCAAACAAACAAACTAACTAACTAAATATAAGCAAATATCAAAAACTCGTTTTAACTAAGAAAGATAGAATTGCTACATAAAAATAATTAAATTCATCTCAATTTAATGTACTAATTTATTATTTATAGTAATAAAATTTAAAGAGTCCTCCTACCTTATAAAATTAATTTTAATATTTGTTTTTACAATACCCATTCTATTGTATGTATATATATATATTTGAGAGAAGATTTGAAAAAATCAACTAACTAAATTTAAATAACTCACTTTCTATCTATCTATCTATCTATCTATCTATCTATCTATCTATCTATCTAAATATTCATACTTTTATTTCATATATGTAAACTAAATAATTATGTTGTATCTGCCTATTAGCAATTAATTTATAAGATTAAATTTATCTGAATCATTTTTATTCTTACTGCAGTAAAAAGATTTTAATATTTATAGGAAATCCATAATATTATTTTTCTCTTCATAAACTTTAAAATTTATTTATAAAATACTTGTTTCACAATGTTTTTTTTTGTCTTTGATTTTTAATAAAAATTTGATTTTATTTATCTTTGATATTCATTAAATATTTATTAATTACATTTTTTTTTTCATTTTTGTTTTAACAAGCAATTGATTTATTTAATTATTTTTTTTGTTTTTATAAATCAATTTTTTCAATGTTAGCATGTATTAGTTTTACTTATTTTTATTATCAACAAATCAATCTCTAAAATTTATAAATTTAGCTTTAAACTATTTATTTTATACACTGGCTTAAATTTTATAAAAGAATTAATTAAATATTTTATAGATAATTTTTTATCTTTTGTGCATTATTTAGTCTTCTTAATAAAATATATTTTATTGTTGCTTCTTTTTATTCATTATACTTTATATTTTCATTTGATTATAATAAAATATCTAATTTAAATATTCAAAAATGAGAAATAATAAGATTTTTAATTTTAAAATTAAAAGTGCATTTTAATTTGATAGTTTCTTCGTTTAACTTTATTATTAATTAATTAATTTAAATTGATAAATTCCATGAAAATTAGAAAAAATTTATCTCCTTTTTTTTTTTTTAATTTATTTGAAAGTTTATAATTTAATTTGTAATAAAAATTTGATATTTTTTTCCTAAATTATGTCTAGTATCAATAAAATTATTTGATAAGAAAATAAATGAAAAAAATGAATTTGTTATCATCTTTAAAAATAAAATAAAAACGAAATTATTACTGAACAATCAAAATCTGTATGTATATAATATGAATAAAAATCGATAAGTTATTTATTTGATAAATTAAAAAAGTTATTCATAGCCTAAAAATTGTAGATTTGATGAAAATATAATTACAATTTATACTTATTTTATATGATTATTCGCTTAAATAATTTTATTTTCAAATAAGCTAATTAATTAGTTTTAAATTAAATATTTCAAAGAAGACTAAGGACATCTGAGTAAATTTCTGTCATTTTTTTATTGAGTTTTTAGTATTACTCAGTATAATTCTTTACAGGAACAACTTCGTTGATTGTAATGTTATCGCCATTAATATCGAATTTAAGAATAGGAGTAGGTAAAAAGAAACGAGAAAGAACGGTTTGTTCGAATGGAGTTTTCAATAAATCGCTTGTTTCTCTCTTTTCATATTGCTTTAATAAGTTCAAGAATTCATCCTTGGAGACATTGACTATGGAAGCTGCCTTTTGTAAGTTAATTTTACTATATAACTTCATGACAGTGGCTAAGTTGTTAAGATTTTAAACAACCTTAAATTCCTTTGTGAGCTTTTCCTTGGCATTTATTATTAAATCAGAAGTATTTTTGTTAGTGATATCTTTGAAGCTATCTAAGCTCTAAATGGGTTCAATCAACTTGGGGCAACCGTAATTGAATAATTCGTTAAAAGTTTAAATGTCGTATCTTTGGAGCTTATCGAACTTGTCAACAATTCTTTCCTTTTCGTTTCTATTTTGGCTGTTTTATTTAGAAGTCTTAATTCCAAGATCCTTAAATTACCAGAAAGTGCTTTCAGAAGCTTTGTTAGGGTAGAAAACTAAACTGATAGCGAATAAACAAACAGCCTTTTCCAATTATTTCATCATATTTTCAGATTAAGAAGACCTATTTTTTATTTATTTTAATTTTATTTTTGTTCATATTTCCTAAAAGATTAATTTCTTACTTAGTTAAGAAAGCCTTATATTTATTCATCATAAGACAAACAGATTCCAAAACCTTAACAGCTTCTTTGTATCCTAAAATAGTTAAAATTAAACAATTAGCAATTTTATTTAAAGTTTAGGCAAACGATAAAATAAATTCCAATAAAAAAAACAAGCAAAATTAAAAATAATTTTTAAATTAATTGAATAAACTAAATTAAATAATTTATTTAAAAATGAATGAATTTTTTACTTCCTGTCATAAGGTAAGCAAAACCTGCATAGTAAAAAAGATTGAAGTAAGCAGGAAAAGCCTTAGAGAAGATAACCAAAGAGTCAAAATCGAGGTTTTCAATGGACTTAATAGCAGCATCATAGTTTCCAATTAAAACATTAAGTCTTAATTGACCTACTAAAGTAAAGAAACCGAAATAGTGAGAAGTAGAGGTAGCTTCCTTAAGAGTCAATACTCCCTTTTCAAAGATTTATGATTTTTAAATAACGCTGGTGAAGTTTTCATTAATATTTTCTAAATTCCAGAAAGTCAAATCTCTTGAATCCTTAGCTAAAATTTCCTTTAAACCTATGATTTTATTTTTATAAATTGTAAGTAAATTTATATTGAATCTAAATTTAATAAGATTTTTTATATTTTTAAAATATTGTTTTTGCTTTTATATTTAGTATTTTGTTTGTTTGTTTCTTTATTTATTTAATTTATATTATACAACAAATTATTCAAATAAACCTAGTTTTTATTCGATTTTAATTATTTCTCTTAACTATCTTTAATGCTAACTCTATAAATGTCATACTGAGCTTCATTTTAAAAACCCTCCTATGCTTTATAGAAAACCTAATTGAAACTCTTGACATAACTCTAAAAATAATGATTATTCATTTTCTTTCCTTTGGTTATAAATAGATTTCTTGCAATAATCTTAATGACTATAATTGCTAAACTTATTGAAATAGGTTATTGATAATGAGAAGATTTTATTCGTTTGTTGCCATTTATTAATAACTTTTTGTTTGTTTTGTTTGTCTCTTTAATAGTGAATGAATAAATGTGATAAGTTAATTACCTTAATCTTCTGGCTTGATAGTGTATCTCCATCTGCATGCAAAATAAAATTGATAAATGTATTCATCAATAATATCCCAAATCCAAGGAACAGGAAGAGGGAATTCAGTTTATGCGTGGATAACTGTATCAAAAATATCATTATAGTTTTCCCAAGAGTTGCAAACTAATTCAGCGTCAAATGAATTTTATAGACGGGCAAGAGCGTGTCTATAGCACAATTCGCTATAAAGATAAGCAATATCGATGTCGATTTCTTTGTCTTAATATAATTCAATTTCGTGAGGAGCGGGCCATGCAGATTCCTTAAAGACAGAAGAGCATATTTTATTGAATTAAACGTCATAAAGAACGAGTAAACCATCAGTATTCTTTTCTTTAATTAATTTGTCTAATTCATTTATGAATAAAACTGCAACCTACATCTATACTTCTGAATCGCTGCTGGCAGAGTAATAGCTAGCAAAGATATCTTGAGAGGGAACCTTAATCTTGAAATTTGGCAATTCATCCAAATTTACAGGTAATTCGTTGCTTTCTAAAATGCTTTGATACTTGCTTGTGCTCATATTTATTTTATGCTTATCTATTCAAATGTTATTTGATTGATTGAATAATTGTTTTAATCTCTATTTTTAATCTTTATTTATTTCGCTTTTATTTTTCTTTAGCTTCTTTTTTATATGATTTTTCCTTCTATCAAAGCTAATAATATAAACGACATAACAAATAAACAACAAGCAAATATCTTTCTTTTTATTAGATATTTTTTACTTGCTTAGTTTCTTCCATTCATAATTTGGTACTTCATTCTTCTTCTTCTCCTCCTCCATTACTTTCTTTGTCTTTATTCAATACCCTACTAACCTCCTTGATAGTCTTTCTAGTAAATCTACCAATAAATCTATTACAAAATCTATTTTATTTTCATATAATCATAAAAGATATTTTATGCTAAATTTACTTTATAAAAAAAATATATTTTTTTTTTATAGCTTTAAATATTCTTAAATAAAATAATGATATTTTTGATTTACAGCTTAATCAATCTTTTAAAATATTAAAATTCATTATTATTGTTAATATCTTTAAACGAGTTGGATGCTTCTTTTATACAAAATTAAATTATCCTTAAATATCTATTTTATTATTTTTATTTACTAAATAGTTTTTTAAAATTATTATTTTAAAGCTTGTTAAAATAAGATTTAAACAATAATCAATTACAATCTACTTATTAAAACTTTTAATAAAAAAAAAAGAATAAAATCTACAACTAAATTTAAAAACATAATTGAAAAATTTAATTCAAGAAAGAAAATTTAATGATGTATTTATAATAAATAAAATGACACTTATTTAATGATTATTGATTAAAATAATTCAAAAATTTGCAAATTAAGATATAAAAAATTTAAATTAACAATATACTTTACTAGCATTTTCACATAATTTCTAATTTAAAAATTCTTTTTTAAAAACATCCAATAAATATAAAATGTTGAGTTGTTAATTTAGTTGAACAAATAAGCATATAAATTAATTCTTTAATTTTATAATCTATTAAATTGTTTTGATTGTTACAATTCTAAACTTAGTATAAAGGTATAAATAATAATAAACCATAGTCTAAAAATAAATATACTAATCAAAATTCTAACAAAAAATTTATTAAAAGAATAAAATAAACTAAAAATCAATACCAACAATTAAATTCAACTAATATAATATTATATTGATTTATTTTTATAATATTTTAACTCTAATAATATATATTAAAAGTAAGTTTAATTTATTTAAATTATGTTATCACTTAAGATCAATTTTTTTAATATTTCAAAACTAACTGAAATATCAAAAATTAAAGTTAAGTTTATGAAAATTAAAATGTAAATACTGACTTATAGAATTATCTAAGTTTTTTAATTCTCTGAGATCAGTAAATTATTTTTAAAATCAATAATTTCAAAAAAATGGATAATTAATATTAATAATAAGTTTTTTTTGATATGCTTTTAAATAATTAAATAAATAAATAAATAAAAGAAAAATAAATATCTATTAATATTTAAAATATAAGCAAAATAATTTTATTTTTTTCTTACTTAGTTTAAAATTATTATTTTAAATATAAAATTAAATTAATATTAATATATTTAACTCAAATAAAACTGAAAAAATAAATCAAACCTAATTCATTTTTATTTTCTAAAAATAATAAGATATTAAACTAAAAAAAAGAAAAATATAGTTAAAAAAATAATATTTGAATTAAAACAAATGCTCTATTTAAATTTCAAAATATTAATTAAAAAATAATTTTTTTATATAAAATTAAAAATAATAATATTTTTAAGCAAATATTATTAAAATAGGGTTGGGGTTGGGGTTGGGGTTGGGGTTGGGGTTGGGGTTGGGGTTGGGGTTGGGGTTGGGGTTGGGGTTGGGGTTGGGGTTGGGGTTGGGGTTGGGGTTGGGGTTGGGGTTGGGGTTGGGGTTGGGGTTGGGGTTGGGGTTGGGGTTGGGGTTGGGGTTGGGGTTGGGGTTGGGGTTGGGGTTGGGGTTGGGGTTGGGGTTGGGGTTGGGGTTGGGGTTGGGGTTGGGGTTGGGGTTGGGGTTGGGGTTGGGGTTGGGGTTGGGGTTGGGGTTGGGGTTGGGGTTGGGGTTGGGGTTGGGGTTGGGGTTGGGGTTGGGGTTGGGGTTGGGGTTGGGGTTGGGGTTGGGGTTGGGGTTGGGGTTGGGGTTGGGGTTGGGGTTGGGGTTGGGGTTGGGGTTGGGGTTGGGGTTGGGGTTGGGGTTGGGGTGGGGTGG